>NC_054702.1:52593232-52609123 GCF_016097555.1 Gigantopelta aegis
AACAAGAAGTCTACGATTTACTTCGTCAGATGACCGAAGACACTGTCTAAAGAATATTGGTATAATACAGTATTAAAATATTTAAGTCACATCAATCACATCAAGGTTATACACAGAGCAGAAATGATATTTACCAAAAGTCCTATCCTAGCTATTTATTATAAATCAGAATTGGCCTGGGGGTACAAGGCGGTACCTCCCCCTATCATCTGATATTTCATCTCTACTAGCGTAGGTATATTTCTCTCTGATCGTCAGACTTACTGACGCCAGTCGTCGCCATCACGGTTGTAAAAACCGCACTCGCAGAGGTATTACGTAACTACTCGCCACATGGCCTCCGCAGCTGGACTAAGTGCATATTGGAATGTCCGATCGTGCGAAGTATTACGTAACAAGTTGCCCACCTGGGCTACGGGCAATAAACTGCACACGGCCCTCTAACACAATTAAAATCGCCACAGGCGAAACAAATTTAAGAGAATGTACCGTCACACACCCCCACCTCAAAAAGGATATTTCCTCTACTCTAGGAATAGGGAAATATACTACATTAAAACAAAGGGGTGCGTTAACCGACGCATACGGGCATTTATAACACATGTAATAATAAGGTGACTACCAGTAATCACACTGAGTCTCTGAGTCCCTGGTATACAAATAAAATATATATAAACAAAACAGAAATCAAGAATGTCAACACATTATCATAACGTTCAACTTCGGGACAGGGCATCAGCGATTACATTGGATGTGCCCTTGATATGTTCAATGGTAATTGGGTATTCTTGCAGAAGAAGACTCCATCTCAAAACTCTCTGGTTGGAGGTTTTCATTAGGATGGTCCAGTCCGTCTTCGTCTTCTGGGAACAGCACAGCTCCAGCACCCACGTCACTGGCATCCACAGCTAGCTTGAAAGGCACTCGGTAGTCTGGTGCTGCCATCACGGGAGACGAGTAGCGCCTCTGCTTGAGACGGTTGAATGACTTCTCGCATTCACCTGACCAATGGAACTTCGTTTCCTTCTTTCTCAGCGTCGCACGTTTTCCAGGTTTTCTCCGATAGGCATGCTGTCGACGCGGTGTAGCGTTGGGTTCCAAGCGCACATCTTGGCTTAAGGTATTGGTAACCGTTGGAAGGTCCCGACAAATGGAAACATTGTCTTGTATCAATGTAGTCAGCTTTGCTCGCTGGGGGTTCAAGTCTGCTAGAATCTGGCCGTTGGCCAACTTGACCTCCGCAGTCTTGACGTCATCACAGGAAATTGAGTGTCTCTCAATTTGGACCGGTCTCTCTGGAACTATCGGCAGTCTGTCAAAATAACCTTTTAGCAAATTGATGTGACAATACCTACTTTTCCTAACCCTATCAGGAGTGTTTATCACATACCCTGTCTCATTAACCCGTTTGTGCACAACATAGGGCCCGAAATACCTGTTCTGTAATGAACCCCGTTTAATGGGAAGGTACAGCAGCACCTTATCCCCTGGTTTAAATTCCCGACTCTTAGCCTTCCTATCAAACACTGATTTTATTTTGCTCTGAGCATGGCTCAGTTGCTTCCTAGCCTTCCTATCAAACTCTGATTTTATTTTGTTCTGAGCATGGCTCAGTTGCGTCCTAGCTAGTTCGGTCGCCGGCAACCTCCGATCTCTAACTCTCTTATTTATTAATACTCCCTTGTCCACAGTTAACAAGGTAGTGCGAGCTGCCAACAAATTTGGATCAGCCCCCTGCTCTAGAATTAACTCTTGTCTATTACAAGGTAAATCCCCTCTATCAAAGACAACTGGTTCAATTCCCCTCTGCGGGAGATCAACAGGTTCCACCACCTTTAATTTGTCAGTTGACTTATCTACCATTTTACTGATAACCTCATCCACTCCAATTTCATGGCTCACACACGTATCAGACAAATCACAAATATCCTCTAGGTCCCGTGCTAACCTACTGGCCATAGCCCTAGTCTTTACACACGCAGGATATTTAATCTCATCAACCTCACACTCTTCTATTGGTAAAGTGCTGTCTTTAATTAACAGTTGGTCACATTTCGGCTGACAACACTGACTAGTCAAATCATTTCCCAACAAAACTCCTATGTTTTCAACAGGCAAGTCCTTCACAACACCCATAATGACTGGTCCCGTCACAAACTTCGAACACAAGAAAACCTTATGTAACCTGACAACCATATTTTCTCCAGTAACCGAGGTTAAAACCAAACTACGTCCTATGTCTGAATTTTCAATACCAGCTAAACACTCTTGCGTTATCAGACTCTGACTACACCCGGTATCTCTATAGATTGATATTGCCTTAGGACACAACTCTTGTTTCACATCACAAACCATACCAGTGGACACATACGGGTTTACTTTCTCTGCCATGGGACTAACCATTAACTCTCTCGCTAACGGAGCTGACCTCACTAAACCGACCACTTGCGCATTATCGCGTTTCCTTTTAAAACAGTCCCCGATAAGATGGTTATCCTTTTTACAGTAACTGCAATGTGGACGAAAAGTTCGTGCATTGGCTGATAATGCAGGTCTATCCTTACTTTGCCCACCAGGTGCATTCCTGGCCTGACTAGCTGACCAACTAGATGACTCTCCCCGATAGTTACTTTCCCGGGAAAAACCTGGCTGAAATTTCTTCTTATCACCCTGTTGTAAAGAGCTACCCGGTACTGCCTGAGCTTTGTGTATTAACACGTAATCATCTGCCACTATGCCTGCCTCCTCTATCTTTTTGACATCACGATCCTCTAAATGAATACGTAAGCTAACTGGTAATCCATTTTTAATGTCCTGTAAGATCAACAACTCCCGTAACTCGGTATATGACTCTACCTGATGAGAAACAACCCATTTATCAAACATCCCTGCCTTCTTAGCCACAAACTCACTATAAGACTGACCCTGCGTT
This sequence comes from Gigantopelta aegis, assembly GCF_016097555.1. Taxonomy (NCBI): domain Eukaryota; kingdom Metazoa; phylum Mollusca; class Gastropoda; order Neomphalida; family Peltospiridae; genus Gigantopelta; species Gigantopelta aegis. Next base: position 52,596,165 of record NC_054702.1, read on the forward strand.
TTTCTCAACTCGCTATACCGTAAACGATAATCCTCAGGTCGTAATTCATAAGCCCTCAACACTGCAGCCTTAACTAAGTCGTACTGACTTGCTCGCTCATCACTCATTGAATTATAAGCTATACTAGCCTTCCCCTTAAACTTAGACACGGCTAACAATGTCCACTTAGACTGCGGCCAATTTAGCTGCTTAGCGGCCCGTTCAAAAAGTTGAAAGAACATGTCTACCTCCTGATCGTCAAATACAGGCACTGATCTATAAGCCTCCGACATGTTAAAACCATTTCCTGCCTCACGTCTAACTTCTTCAGTATTCAACTTTAACTCATGTTCCACTTTTAATTTTTCTAACTGGAATTCTCTATCCCTCTCTTTTCTCTCTTCTCTCTAACTCTCTCTCTATCTTCTCTCTCTCTCTCTCTCTCTTTCCCTCTCTTCTCTCTCTCTCTCTCTCTCTCTCTCTCTCTCTCTCTCTCTCTCTCTCTCTCTCTCTCTCTCTCTCTATCTCTCTATCTCTCTCTCTCTCTCTCTCTCTCTCTCTCTCTCTCTCTCTCTCTCTCTCTCTCTCTCTCTCTCTCTCTCTCTCTCTCTCTCTCTCTCTCTCTCTCTCTCTCTCTCTCTCTCTCTCTCTCTCTCTATCTTCTCTATCTCTCTCTCTCTATCTAATGCACGTTCTTCTCTTTCGTACTCAAGCTTTTTAAAAGCTAATTGTTGTTCCACACTTAACTCATTTATTTCTATCTCTGGAACAATCTCACTGTCTTCCATAACAGGACTATCACCAAAAACTTCCTGGATAATAATTGTCCTTATATCTCCTAAGGTTTTAGCTGATGTTAAATCAATTTCTCGCTCACCCGCGATTTCAACTAACTCGGCCTTACGTGCTCGCTTAATCTCCACTACACTGAGCGTAGGCCTATCCAGCAAATTCTTATCCATGTTTAGATATGACGCACTTATTATTAATTAATTTTCTAGTGAACAACGTGCTACTTCTGGTTAATTTGTAAAATTAATTTATAAAGCCCCCATTTACAAACAATACTTTTTTAAAATATGCATGTCCCGTTTCAGATCCGGGACGAGCGCCCCAATTTTCTACTCCTGTCACGGGGATTCTATAATTCCCGTAACTGAATAAAACACGATTATCAAAATATCTCTCCTAACTGTATATCTATTAGATCTCTCTGTAACAGGCTGTTAAACCCTAGTATGGCTCGTCTCTAGGTATGATCAGAGATACGATCTTATATAAAGTATATATTATTATAGCACGTTTAGCTCACTAGAAACACAACAAAAACACAATACACTTTGGAATCTGTATTATCCTACGCTGACAAATGTACAGCCGTAGTAGTAAATTAATAACAGCAATAATAACAACCCAGAACTGATCACTTAATTAGTTAATCTCTAGGTGTCTAGTTACACAATATGCGAATCACTTCACCGTTACACCACACCCACACGTGTGATAATTGAGAAACGCTTACCAGGAGAAGTTAATTAATAAAGGAATTACAACACCATTCCTAACTGGTTAATTTTTAATTAACCCTTACTACTCGTTCAGTAACGTGTGATAATTTAGGAACGCTTCTTGGGGAACTTAATTAATAAAGGAATTACAGCTCTATTCCTAACGGTTAATTTTTAATTAACCCTAACTACTCATTCAGTAACCTTGTAACACAGAATTAATACTGGTACCTATCACAATAAAGACAATAACCTACAGTGTACCTAGGTCCGCTAGGATGACTGGCTAAGCTTTATATTACCAAATACTCATATAATGTTAGAACAAGAAGTCTACGATTTACTTCGTCAGATGACCGAAGACACTGTCTAAAGAATATTGGTATAATACAGTATTAAAATATTTAAAGTCACATCAATCACATCAAGGTTATACACAGAGCAGAAATGATATTTACCAAAGTCCAAACGGACTAACGTTCCCTGGGAGCCGTCCTTTTTCGTTCTCCTAGATATCTCTAAATCCTAGCTATTTATTATAAATCAGGAATTGGCCTGGGGGTACAAGGCGGTACCTCCCCCTATCATCTGATATTTCACCTCTCTACTAGAGTCGGTATATTTCTCTCTGATCGTCAGACTTACTGACGCCATCGTCGCCAATCACGGTTGTAAAAACCGCACTCGCAGAGGTATTACGTAACTACTCGCCACATGGCCTCCGCAGCTGGACTAAGTGCATATTGGAATGTCCGATCGTGCGAAGTATTACGTAACAAGTTGCCCACCTGGGCTACGGGCAATAAACTGCACACGGCCCTCTAACACAATTAAAATCGCCACAGGCGAAACAAATTTAAGAGCATGTACCGTCACACACCCCCCACCTCAAAAAGGATATTTCCTCTACTCTAGGAATAGGGAAATATACTACATTAAAACAAAAAGGTGCGTTAACCGACGCATACGGGCATTTATAACACATGTAATAATAAGGTGACTACCAGTAATCACACTGAGTCTCTGAGTCCCTGGTATACAAATAAAAATATATATAAACAAAACAGAAATCAAGAATGTCAACACATTATCATAACGTTCAACTTCGGGACAGGGCATCAGCGATTACATTGGATGTGCCCTTGATATGTTCAATGGTAATTGGGTATTCTTGCAGAAGAAGACTCCATCTCAAAACTCTCTGGTTGGAGGTTTTCATTAGGATGGTCCAGTCCGTCTTCGTCTTCTGGGAACAGCACAGCTCCAGCACCCACGTCACTGGCTCTCACAGCTAGCTTGAAAGGCACTCGGTAGTCTGGTGCTGCCATCACGGGAGACGAGTAGCGCCTCTGCTTGAGACGGTTGAATGACTTCTCGCATTCACCTGACCAATGGAACTTCGTTTCCTTCTTTCTCAGCGTCGCACGTTTTCCAGGTTTTCTCCGATAGGCATGCTGTCGACGCGGTGTAGCGTTGGGTTCCAAGCGCACATCTTGGCTTAAGGTATTGGTAACCGTTGGAAGGTCCCGACAAATGGAAACATTGTCTTGTATCAATGTAGTCAGCTTTGCTCGCTGGGGGTTCAAGTCTGCTAGAATCTGGCCGTTGGCCAACTTGACCTCCGCAGTCTTGACGTCATCACAGGAAATTGAGTGTCTCTCAATTTGGACCGGTCTCTCTGGAACTATCGGCAGTCTGTCAAAATAACCTTTTAGCAAATTGATGTGACAATACCTACTTTTCCTAACCCTATCAGGAGTGTTTATCACATACCCTGTCTCATTAACCCGTTTGTGCACAACATAGGGCCCGAAATACCGGTTCTGTAATGAACCCCGTTTAATGGGAAGGTACAGCAGCACCTTATCCCCTGGTTTAAATTCCCGACTCTTAGCCTTCCTATCAAACACTGATTTTATTTTGCTCTGAGCATGGCTCAGTTGCTTCCTAGCCTTCCTATCAAACTCTGATTTTATTTTGTTCTGAGCATGGCTCAGTTGCGTCCTAGCTAGTTCGGTCGCCGGCAACCTACGATCTCTAACTCTCTTATTTATTAATACTCCCTTGTCCACAGTTAACAAGGTAGTGCGAGCTGCCTACAAATTTGGATCAGCCCCCTGCTCTAGAATTAACTCTTGTCTATTACAAGGTAAATCCCCTCTATCAAAGACAACTGGTTCAATTCCCCTCTGCGGGAGATCAACAGGTTCCACCACCTTTAATTTGTCAGTTGACTTATCTACCATTTTACTGATAACCTCATCCACTCCAATTTCATGGCTCACACACGTATCAGACAAATCACAAATATCCTCTAGGTCCCGTGCTAACCTACTGGCCATAGCCCTAGTCTTTACACACGCAGGATATTTAATCTCATCAACCTCTCTCTCTTCTACTCGTAAAGTGCTGTCTTTAATTAACAGTTGGTCACATTTCGGCTGACAACACTGACTAGTCAAATCATTTCCCAACAAAACTCCTATGTTTTCAACAGGCAAGTCCTTCACAACACCCATAATGACTGGTCCCGTCACAAACTTCGAACACAAGAAAACCTTATGTAACCTGACAACCATATTTTCTCCAGTAACCGAGGTTAAGGCCAAACTACGTCCTATGTCTGAATTTTCAATACCAGCTAAACACTCTTGCGTTATCAGACTCTGACTACACCCGGTATCTCTATAGATTGATATTGCCTTAGGACACAACTCTTGTTTCACATCACAAACCATACCAGTGGACACATACGGGTTTACTTTCTCTGCCATGGGACTAACCATTAACTCTCTCGCTAACGGAGCTGACCTCACTAAACCGACCACTTGCGCATTATCGCGTTTCCTTTTAAAACAGTCCCCGATAAGATGGTTATCCTTTTTACAGTAACTGCAATGTGGACGAAAAGTTCGTGCATTGGCTGATAATGCAGGTCTATCCTTACTTTGCCCACCAGGTGCATTCCTGGCCTGACTAGCTGACCAACTAGATGACTCTCCCCGATAGTTACTTTCCCGGGAAAAACCTGGCTGAAATTTCTTCTTATCACCCTGTTGTAAAGAGCTACCCGGTACTGCCTGAGCTTTGTGTATTAACACGTAATCATCTGCCACTATGCCTGCCTCCTCTATCTTTTTGACATCACGATCCTCTAAATGAATACGTAAGCTAACTGGTAATCCATTTTTAATGTCCTGTAAGATCAACAACTCCCGTAACTCGGTATATGACTCTACCTGATGAGAAACAACCCATTTATCAAACATCCCTGCCTTCTTAGCCACAAACTCACTATAAGACTGACCCTGCGTTTTTCTCAACTCGCTATACCGTAAACGATAATCCTCAGGTCGTAATTCATAAGCCCTCAACACTGCAGCCTTAACTAAGTCGTACTGACTTGCTCGCTCATCACTCATTGAATTATAAGCTATACTAGCCTTCCCCTTAAACTTAGACACGGCTAACAATGTCCACTTAGACTGCGGCCAATTTAGCTGCTTAGCGGCCCGTTCAAAAAGTTGAAAGAACATGTCTACCTCCTGATCGTCAAATACAGGCACTGATCTATAAGCCTCCGACATGTTAAAACCATTTCCTGCCTCACGTCTAACTTCTTCAGTATTCAACTTTAACTCATGTTCCACTTTTAATTTTTCTAACTGGAATTCTCTATCCCTCTCTTCTCTTTCTCTCTCTCTCTCTCTCTCTCTCTATCCCTCTCTCTCTCTTCTCTATCTCTATCTCTCTCTCTCTATCTCTATCTCTCTCTCTATCTCTATCTTCTCTCTCTCTCTCTCTCTCTCTCTCTCTCTCTCTCTCTCTCTCTCTCTCTCTCTCTCTCTCTCTCTCTCTCTCTCTCTCTCTCTCTCTCTCTCTCTCTCTCTCTCTCTCTCTCTCTCTCTCTCTCTCTCTCTCTCTCTCTCTCTTCTCTATCTCTCTCTCTATCTTCTCTATCTCTCTCTCTATCTAATGCACGTTCTTCTCTTTCGTACTCAAGCTTTTTAAAAGCTAATTGTTGTTCCACACTTAACTCATTTATTTCTATCTCTGGAACAATCTCACTGTCTTCCATAACAGGACTATCACCAAAAACTTCCTGGATAATAATTGTCCTTATATCTCCTAAGGTTTTAGCTGATGTTAAATCAATTTCTCGCTCACCCGCGATTTCAACTAACTCGGCCTTACGTGCTCGCTTAATCTCCACTACACTGAGCGTAGGCCTATCCAGCAAATTCTTATCCATGTTTAGATATGACGCACTTATTATTAATTAATTTTCTAGTGAACAACGTGCTACTTCTGGTTAATTTGTAAAATTAATTTATAAAGCCCCCATTTACAAACAATACTTTTTTAAAATATGCATGTCCCGTTTCAAATCCGGGACGAGCGCCCCAATTTTCTACTCCTGTCACGGGGATTCTATAATTCCCGTAACTGAATAAAACACGATTATCAAAATATCTCTCCTAACTGTATATCTATTAGATCTCTCTGTAACAGGCTGTTAAACCCTAGTATGGCTCGTCTATAGGTATGATCAGAGATACGATCTTATATAAAATATATATTATTATAGCACGTTTAGCTCACTAGAAACACAACAAAACACAATACACTTTGGAATCTGTATTATCCTACGCTGACAAATGTACAGCCGTAGTAGTAAATTAATAACAGCAATAATAACAACCCAGAACTGATCACTTAATTAGTTAATCTCTAGGTGTCTAGTTACACAATATGCGAATCACTTCACCGTTACACCACACCCACACGTGTGATAATTGAGAAACGCTTACAGGAGAAGTTAATTAATAAAGGAATTACAACACCATTCCTAACTGGTTAATTTTTAATTAACCCTTACTACTCGTTCAGTAACGTGTGATAATTTAGGAACGCTTCTTGGGGAACTTAATTAATAAAGGAATTACAGCTCTATTCCTAACGGGTTAATTTTTAATTAACCCTAACTACTCCTTCAGTAACCTTGTAACACAGAATTAATACTTATCACAATAAAGACAATAACCTACAGTGTACCTAGGTCCGCTAGGATGACTGGCTAAGCTTTATATTACCAAATACTCATATAATGTTAGAACAAGAAGTCTACGATTTACTTCGTCAGATGACCGAAGACACTGTCTAAAGAATATTGGTATAATACAGTATTAAAATATTTAAGTCACATCAATCACATCAAGGTTATACACAGAGCAGAAATGATATTTACCAAAGTCCAAACGGACTAACGTTCCCTCGGAGCCGTCCTTTTCGTTCTCCTAGATATCTCTAAATCCTAGCTATTTATTATAAATCAGAATTGGCCTGGGGGTACAAGGCGGTACCTCCCCCTATCATCTGATATTTCATCTCTACTAGCGTAGGTATATTTCTCTCTGATCGTCAGACTTACTGACGCCAGTCGTCGCCATCACGGTTGTAAAAACCGCACTCGCAGAGGTATTACGTAACTACTCGCCACATGGCCTCCGCAGCTGGACTAAGTGCATATTGGAATGTCCGATCGTGCGAAGTATTACGTAACAAGTTGCCCACCTGGGCTACGGGCAATAAACTGCACACGGCCCTCTAACACAATTAAAATCGCCACAGGCGAAACAAATTTAAGAGAATGTACCGTCACAAAGCCGTTTATAATATCAGCCATATTAATTGTAAAGTTCGCTCAGCTTTATTTAAATGTAGGATTTTGGCTATTGAAAATATTAAAATTATTGAGAAAGCATGCACCATCAGTAACACAATAATTTCGTATGATAGAATATCAGATAACAACACTGTTTTCAAATTTTAGATTTATTGTTACAGTGCTCTACAAAGCAAGTTCAGATTTACTCTTCCCTGGCCAGTAAATTTTAATATTTTAGTCGCCAGTCATTTATATTTAGTAGCCAGCTAATATATTCTTGTAATTAAATCGATTCATCTTCCATTTTACGGCACATTACTAATGCCGTAATTGTTATTAGGACTGCATTCGAATGAACTCGTGAAGAGGTGATTCCTAGTTGTTAAATAGTAATTACAAGTTACTGTTTGTGTCCGGTTCCACTAAAACAGTGGACGACTATTAGCTATCATTATCAAATTCCGTACCCAATAATTGTATTAAACGAATTTAAGCGAATTACTATTTTAATGACACTGCTAAAATATGCATTTAAATTGCAATACTCATTAAAAGTTAAATAAAAGCATTGTGGTAATATCTACCAGGCTTCAACGAGTTACTAGTAGTTACGAATCGGCTGCCTTACTTTAGGTTTAAATAATATTTATTTTCGTCACATACTGCCTTGTAAATACATAAATACTGTTTTGTAAATAGTTGTGTCTTTAAAGCCATCTAAAGTCGAGTCATGAAAACAGAACCATGTTTTTAGCCTCCGCTGGTGAACATGACTTCCGACGTGATTAAAACGACATTCACGACTGGAGACGTCGTTATGGTGGAGGGACCCGTTATCACGATAAACACGAGGCGATTGGAGCGCAGCATAACACACATATGAGTCGAACATTTAAAATAATTAACGTCCGAGTTTCAAACAGACAAGTAAAGACATACAGTGGCTCAACAATGCCAAATAAAACCTGGCTGTAAATGGGACAGGACCGACTTGGTCCAAAACTGAACTGGGGCCGAATTATTTCCAAACGCTTGATATTCAAGTTAAGGGAGATAACATCATAACGAAGTCTTACCTCCCACTTGACGTCACCGTGTTTACTCTTTGAGTACTGGAAGATCGTTATTCATAGTCCGATTAAAGGGACATTCCTGAGTTTGCTCCATTGTAAGATGTTTCCGAGTAATAAAATATTTCTTCGATTAAGCTTACATATTAAATATAGTTTCTTGTTTACAATATCAGTGTCTGTATATTCAATGTGTTTCTGATCATCTTAATATTTCTAAGAAGTCCAAACTAGATTTTGTCTTCAAATAATTTCGTAGTATGAAAATAAATATTTTAGGAAATAAAATGAAATTTAACCTAATACAAGTATTAGAACGATCAGAAACACGTTTAAAGCCGCACACCCTAGTTCCATCCAGCGAAATAAATTATAATTTGGTTAATCTACAAACCTGTAAGACACTTAGATTACGTTTTTATCAAATGGAGTGAAAAAGCAGGTTTTATATTGATAAATACCATGGGAATCCCCATGTCCCAATTGCTTGAAATAATTTTGAAAGTTAGTATTCTGATGTCACCGGTAGATGTCGCTCGAAGCACAACAATGCCTACGTCACGACAAATTTCACAGAATGCGCACAGACTTGGGGTGCGTTCTTTTCACCTCTCCTGGACATGTTCCAACTGTTCTGTCCTAGTTGTATCCCCTCTCCAGATATCGTAAGACTTAGCAAAATTATTGGTTTTAAGGGTTTGTAACGTTTTGTATTGAGACACTTACTTGTCTGAACTTTATTGTTACTGAAAATGTTCACGAACTGTGAAGAAAAATCTCACAAATGAACAACAACAAATCGGATGTTGATTGCGCGAACCGTGCACGAGAAACAAACCGAACCGAAATGTAAAATGTTAAACGGTCACGTGGTATACAACATCTGTGACGTTTACACAGGAAGATTGCCTCTAAAAATAGATTGGACCTCGCTTGCTTAACGGTTTTTTTTTCTCGACAGCACGTCTTGTGAAAAAATGCAAAAAATGCATTTCGTGGTTTTACAAACATCAGGATTACCAAAAAGCACTTCAGGTGAATGGAAATGTGTATTCTAAATAATAAAATGTAAGTAAAGTGCAATTTTATTTGTGAAAAATGGGGTTTAATAGCGAAAAACAACGCCGTAATGATTAACAAATAGCCGTAACTAGGGTGTGTCCCTTTAATGCACAGTCGCTAATATTTATGCAGAAAAAAATGTATATTTGATATGTAATTACAGTCGTTAAAAAAGTATCTGTTAGTCGATAACATCTAAAAATTGCAGCAAACTCAGGAATGTCCCTTTAACATGTCTCAAACTTTATTTTTCAAACAAATTACCGATAGAAAACGTTTTTATGGAAAATAAATTGCTACTGGTCCACAGTGTTTTCCGATGTCCAGTTTTGTTTACAGATTAAAGTAAAATTATTGGACAGTCGCCAACTGGCAAATGTGATTTTTATTTTTTAGACGCCAGGGAATGTTTTTAGTCGCCATGGCGAGTATTTTACTCGCTTTGTAGAGCACTGTGTTAAAAATAAAAATTAAAGAATATTTTCGTCAAAACAACTATTCCATAAGATTTTCCTTTGACCAAAGTTGAAGCCGTTTATAATATCAGCCATATAATTGTAAAGTTCGCTCAGCTTTATTTAAATGTAGGATTTTGGCTATTGAAAATATTAAAATTATTGAGAAAACATGTACCATCAGTAAACACAATAATTTCGTATGATAGTTTTTCAAATTTTTAGTCCTACAATTATTGTTACAGTGCTCTACAAAGCAAGTTCAGATTTACTCTTCCCTGGCCAGTAAAGTATAATATTTTAGTCGCCAGTCATTTATATTTAGTAGCCAGCTAATATATTCTTGTAATTAAATCGATTCATCTTCCATTTTACGGCACATTACTTATGCCGTAATTGTTATTAGGACTGCATTCGAATGAACTAGTGAAGAGGTGATTCCTAGTTGTTAAATAGTAATTACAAGTTACTGTTTGTGTCCGGTTCCACTAAAACACTGGACGACTATTAGCTATCATTATCAAATTCCGTACCCAATAATTGTATTAAACGAATTTAAGCGAATTACTATTTTAATGACACTGCTAAAATATGCATTTAAACTGCAATACTCATTAAAAGTTAAATAAAAGCATTGTGATAATATCTACCAGGCTTCAACGAGTTACTAGTAGTTACCAATCGGCTACCTTACTTTTGGTTTAAATAATATTTATTTTCGTCACATACTGCCTTGTAAATACATAAATACTGTTTTGTAAATAGTTGTGTCTTTAAAGCCGTCTAAAGTCGCAGTCATGAAAATAGAACCATGTTTTAGCCTCCGCTGGTGAACATGACTTCCGGACGTGATTAAAAACGACATTCACGACTGGGAGACGTTGTTATGGTGGAGGGACCCGTTATCACGATAAACACGAGACGATTGGAGCGCGCGCATAACACAACATATGAGTCGAACATTTGAAATAATTAACGTCTGAGTTTCAAACAGACAAGTAAAGACATACAGTGGTCAACAATGCCAAATAAAACCTGGCTGAAATGGGACAGGCACCGAATTGGTCCAAAAACTTGAACTGGCCGAATTATTCCAAACGCTTGATATTCAAGTAAGGGAGATAACATCATAACGAAGTCTTACCTCCCACTTGACACGTCACCGTGTTTATTCTTTGAGTACTGGAAGATCGTTATTCATAGTCCGATTAAAGGGACATTCCTGAGTTTTGCTCCATTGTAAGATGTTTCCGAGTAATAAATATTTCTTCGATAAGCTTACATATTAAATATAGTTTCTTGTTACAATATCCAGTGTCTGTATATTCAATGTGTTTCTGATCATCTTAATATTTCTAAGAAGCCCAAACTAGATTTTGTCTTCAAATAATTGTCGTACGTATGAAAATAAATATTTTTTAGGAAATAAAATGAAATTTAACCCTAATACAAGTATTAGAACGATCAGAAACACGTTTAAAGCCGCAAACCCTAGTTCCATCCCAGCGAAAATAAAATATATAATTTGGTTAATCTACAAACCTGTAAGACACTCAGATCACGTTTTTATCAAAGGGAAGTGAAAAAAAAAAAAGCAGTGTTTATAGTGAGAAATACCATGGGAATCCCCATGTCCCACTTGCTTTGAAATAATTTGAAAGTTAGTATTCTGATGTCACCGGTAGGATGTCGCTCAAAGCACAACAATGCCTACGTCACGACAAATTTCACAGAGTGCGCACAGACTTAGCGTTTCTGGGGTGCGTTCTTTTTACCTCTCCTGGACATGTTCCAACTGTTCTGTCCTGGTTGTATCCCCTCTCCAGATATCGTAAGACCTTAGCAAAATTATGGTTTTAAGAGTTTGGGAACGTTTTGTATTGAGACACTTACTTGTCTGAAACTTTATTGTTACTGAAAATGTTCACGAACTGTGAAGGAAAATCTCACAAATGAACAACAACAAATCGGATGTTGATTGCGCGAACCGTGCACGGAAAACAAACCGAACCAAAATGATAAACGGTCACGTGGTATACCAACATCTGTGACGTTTAACACAGGAAGATTCCCTCTAAAAATAGATTGGACTCGCTTGCTTAACGGTTTTTTCTCGACAGCACGTCTTGTGAAAAAAATGCAAAAAAAAGTGCAATTTCGTGGTTTTACAAACATCAGGATTACCAAAAAGCACTTCAGGTGAATGGAATTGTGTATTCCCTAAATAATAAAATGTAAGTAAAGTGCAATTTTATTTGTGAAAAATGGGGTTTAATAGCGAAAAAAGAACGCCGTAATGGTTTAACAAATAGCCGTAACTAGGGTGTGTCCCTTTAATGCACAGTCGCTAATATTTTATGCAGAAAAATATATTTGATATGTATTACAGTCGTTAAAAAACGTATCTGTTAGTCGATAACATCTAAAAAATTGCAGCAAACTCAGGAATGTCCCTTTAACCATGTCTCCAAACTTTTATTTTTCAAACAAATTACCGATAGAAAACGTTTTATGGAAAATAAATTGCTACTGGTCCACAGTGTTTTCCGATGTCCAGTTTTGTTTACAGATTAAGTAAAATTATTGGACAGTCGCCAACTGGCAAATGGGATTTTATTTTTTAGACGCCAGGAATGTTTTTAGTCGCCATGGCGAGTATTTTACTCGCTTTGTAGAGCACTGTGTAAAAATAAATAATTAAAGAATATTTTCGTCAAAACAAACTATCACATAAGATTTTCCTTTGACCAAAGTTGAAGCCGTTTATGTAAATATCAGCCATATAATTGTAAAGTTCGCCCAGCTTTATTTAAATGTAGGATTTTGGCGCTATTCAAAAGTATTAAATTATGAGGAAAACATGCACCATCAGTAACACAATAATTTCGTATGATAGAATATGACATAACAACAGTGTTTTCAAACTTTTAGATTTATTGTTAAAAATTAAGATTAAAAGAATATTTTCGTCAACACAAGTATTCAATAAAGATTACCCATGGGAAACAATAGGTTGTGCAAACTATGCACCAATCCCCAATTGAAGATGAAGAACATTTTTCTCAGAATAATTGTTTCTGAAACTTAAACTAACAAGACAAAAACGTTTTACCAAACCATAGATTTTGATTAACCGCATTTCAAATCCATGAACACTATGATAATGACTACTATATATCAAACTGACTGCTGCCCATCTTGTAACATAAGCAAAGCT
>NC_054702.1:52609323-52633949 GCF_016097555.1 Gigantopelta aegis
CTAGTGAAGAGGTGATTCCTAGTTGTTGAATAGTAATTACAAGTTACTGTTTGTGTCCGGTTCCACTAAAACACTGGACGACTATTAGCTATCATTATCAAATTCCGTACCCAATAATTGTATTAAACGAATTTAAGCGAATTACTATTTTAATGACACTGCTAAAATATGCATTTAAATTGCAATACTCATTAAAAGTTAAATAAAAGCATTGTGATAATATCTACCAGGCTTCAACGAGTTACTAGTAGTTACCAATCGGCTACCTTACTTTTGGTTTAAATAATATTTATTTTCGTCACATACTGCCTTGTAAATACATAAATACTGTTTTGTAAATAGTTGTGTCTTTAAAGCCGTCTAAAGTCGAGTCATGAAAATAGAACCATGTTTTTAGCCTCCGCTGGTGAACATGACTTCCGACGTGATTAAAACGACATTCACGACTGGAGACGTCGTTATGGTGGAGGGACCCGTTATCACGATAAACACGAGACGATTGGAGCGCAGCATAACACACATATGAGTCGAACATTTAAAATAATTAACGTCTGAGTTTCAAACAGACAAGTAAAGACATACAGTGGCTCAACAATGCCAAATAAAACCTGGCTGTAAATGGGACAGGACCGACTTGGTCCAAAACTGAACTGGGGCCGAATTATTTCCAAACGCTTGATATTCAAGTTAAGGGAGATAACATCATAACGAAGTCTTACCTCCCACTTGACGTCACCGTGTTTATTCTTTGAGTACTGGAAGATCGTTATTCATAGTCCGATTAAAGGGACATTCCTGAGTTTGCTCCATTGTAAGATGTTTCCGAGTAATAAAATATTTCTTCGATTAAGCTTACATATTAAATATAGTTTCTTGTTTACAATATCAGTGTCTGTATATTCAATGTGTTTACTGATCATCTTAATATTTCTAAGAAGCCCAAACTAGATTTTGTCTTCAAATAATTTCGTACGTATGAAAATAAATATTTTAGGAAATAAAATGAAATTTAACCTAATACAAGTATTAGAACGATCAGAAACACGTTTAAAGCCGCAAACCCTAGTTCCATCCAGCGAAAATAAATTATAATTTGGTTAATCTACAAACCTGTAAGACACTCAGATCACGTTTTTATCAAATGGAGTGAAAAAGCAGGTTTTATATTGATAAATACCATGGGAATCCCCATGTCCCAATTGCTTGAAAGGTATCCTCCTTTTGGGCTTAGTTGGACTTTAAAAGTTTTCGTATTCTGATGTCACCGGTAGATGTCGCTCAAAGCACAACAATGCCTACGTCACGACAAAATTTCACAGAGTGCGCACAGAGTTGGGGATGTGCGTTCTTTTCTCCCTCTCCTGGACATGTTCCAACTGTTCTGTCCTGGTTGTATCCCCTCTCCAGATATCGTAAGACTTAGCAAAATTATTGGTTTTAAGAGTTTGTAACGTTTTGTATTGAGACACTTACTTGTCTGAACTTTATTGTTACTGAAAATGTTCACGAACTGTGAAGAAAAATCTCACAAATGAACAACAACAAATCGGATGTTGATTGCGCGAACCGTGCACGAGAAAACAAACCGAACCAAAATGATAACGGTCACGTGGTATACCAACATCTGTGACGTTTACACAGGAAGATTCCCTCTAAAAATAGATTGGACCTCGCTTGCTTAACGGTTTTTTCTCGACAGCACGTCTTGTGAAAAAATGCAAAAAATGCATTTCGTGGTTTTACAAACATCAGGATTACCAAAAAGCACTTCAGGTGAATGGAAATGTGTATTCTAAATAATAAAATGTAAGTAAAGTGCAATTTTATTTGTGAAAAATGGGGTTTAATAGCGAAAAACAACGCCGTAATGGTTAACAAATAGCCGTAACTAGGGTGTGTCCCTTTAATGCACAGTCGCTAATATTTTATGCAGAAAAATATATTTGATATGTAATTACAGTCGTTAAAAAAGTCTCTGTTAGTCGATAACATCTAAAAAATTGCAGCAAACTCAGGAATGTCCCTTTAACATGTCTCAAACTTTTATTTTTCAAACAAATTACCAATAGAAAACGTTTTATGGAAAATAAATTGCTACTGGTCCACAGTGTTTTCCGATGTCCAGTTTTGTTTACAGATTAAAGTAAAATTATTGGACAGTCGCCAACTGGCAAATGTGATTTTATTTTTTAGACGCCAGGGAATGTTTTTAGTCGCCATGGCGAGTATTTTACTCGCTTTGTAGAGCACTGTGTTAAAAATAAAAATTAAAGAATATTTTCGTCAAAACAACTATTCCATAAGATTTTCCTTTGACCAAAGTTGAAGCCGTTTATAATATCAGCCATATAATTGTAAAGTTCGCCCAGCTTTATTTAAATGTAGGATTTTGGCTATTGAAAATATTAAAATTATTGAGAAAACATGCACCATCAGTAACACAATAATTTCGTATGATAGAATATGACATAACAACACTGTTTTCAAATTTTAGATTTATTGTTAAAAATTAAGATTAAAAGAATATTTTCGTCAAAACAATTATTCAATAAGTTTACCCATGGGAAACAATAGGTTGTGCAAACTATGCACCATCACAATTGAAGATGAAGCACATTTTCTCATTAATTGTTCTGAACTTAAAATAACAAGACAAAAACGTTTTACAAACTCATAGATGAGTTAACCGCATTTCAATCCATGAACAGCTATGATAAATACTACTATAATATCAACTGAACTGCTGCCCATCTTGTAACAATAGCAAAGCTCTGTTGGGACATGAATTCAGCAAGAACTAGGTATTTCACAGTGTTCACATAGAAAATGGTCCTTGAATACTTAGGTGCGCCGATACACCGGACAGCACTGTAGTCCTACTTAAAAAAAAAACCCTAAAATATTTATGAAAAACGGCATATTAATATTCTGCTATAACAACAAATAAAATATCTCAACAGCGAACACATTGTTTTTACATAAAATTGCAATGTTTGAACAGATATGACCTTACTAAACTCTAAATTAAAGCGTCAGTATGTTACCATGTACAGATGCAGAGCCACCAAAGTTTGCCGGTAGATCTTTTCTTGAATTATTTGTTTTAATAATTCTTATAACAAATTTTAAAACCGCTTGTTTTATGTAGTACGTTTTAACAACTACTGACTGTAATCCATTAAACAATAATACCGGTACACATTATTTAAAACTAAAATATGTCCTCGTATGCAATATTGAAGATTGCAATGAATTTCATCACCTTTTTAACAACCGTTCTTTTTATATGCTACGCGTTAATAGGCAGTGCATATTGTATCGATAGCTAGGTGACGACTGACAGTCTACGCAACCTGCATCAAAAATAAAACTTTTAATTTCACTGGGTTTGTAGGTCTATACAGTTTACATTTTATATACTAATATTGTTAATGACTAACAGCTATCTCACTGTCCTGGATATGCAGCCCAGATAGCTGAGGTATATGCCCAGGACAGCGTGCTTGAAAGGTTTAGCTTCTTTACAATACAATCTGTATTCCTCTATATATATATATATGAATAATTCAAAGAACATTTTAAAACCATAAATTTGTAGCTCGGCTAACCTCTAGCTCTCCCCTTATTGATATGTGTGTGTGTGGGTGGGGGGGGGGGGGGGCTAGAGGTGACCAGCTAATAATGTAAAGGTAAACAAGGACATAAACACATACAGTTATGTATAACATATACAATGTACTATATACTGAGTTGTCAATAAAGATGCGTTTTGTTGGAGAGCCCGGGCGATAGTAACACTTTTTGTGTCGTAGGTTTTTTTATAATTTATAAAATCTTATTATCAATTGATTTTCCTTTGACCAAAGTTGAAGCCGTTTATAATATAAGCCATATAATTGTAAAGTTCGCTCAGATTTATTTAAATGTAGGATTTTGGCTATTGAAAATATTAAAATTATTGATAAAAAAAGATCAAGCACATTTTCTCATTAATTGTTCTGAACTTAAACTAACAAGACAAAAACGTTTTTACAAACTCATAGATGAGTTAACCGCATTTCAAGCCATGAACAGCTATGCTAAATACTACTATAATATCAACTGCCCTGCTGCCCATCTTGTAACAATAGCAAAGCTCTGTTGGGACATGAATTCAGCAAGAACTAGGTTATTAAAAAAACAAAAAACAACCTTCAAACAACAACTATCAAATGATATGTGGAAAGTCACTGCAGCACTTATAACCATAAATTGTTTTATTTTGTTTAATGCATGTATTTAGTCATTCGTTATTTGTATCATTAGCTTTACTATTGCTGGTCACCTGACCTTGTTTATATGTGCATTGTATAATTATATATACACCATATGTAAGCATGGAAATAAATTATAAAGCATTTTGTATTGTATTGCATTGTATTGCATTGCATTGTATTGCACCTTAACCATATGTCTGACGCCATATAACTGTAAATAAAATGTGTTGAGTGTGTCGTTAAATAAAACATTTCTTTCTTTCTTTCTTTGGTGCATATAAAAGATCCCTTGCTGCTAATCGAAAAGAGTAGCCCATGAAGTGGCAACAACGTTTTCCTCTCAATATCTGTGTGGTCCTTAACCATATGTCTGACGCCATATAACCGTAAATAAAATGTGGATAAACCCCCAGCTGAAGCAAATGGTTCGCTTTCTGGTGGTGCAAAAACAAAATAGAGAAAGGTCCACTTGGTTCATATTCGAACCCCCAGGTCCAGATCACGCTACGCCCCTGGTGGAGACGTTGATGCGTACGTGTCTGTGAATTTGAAAAACACTTTGTAGTCAGGGTAACCTGTAATGTTCCAAACAGTCTACTTTTGTAAATTGTTACATTAAAAAAGTCTGAATTTGTAGCCTTAAGTTTGATATTGTCATCTAATTGTGGAAAAAAGACCCCACCTTCAACAACAAAACAAAAACATGTCAAGTAAAGCAAGTTACTGTATTTATTCACATTGTTAGATGGATAACATATAGTGGGGACGGGGGCATTCAAATATTACGTAACGCTCGAAGGGGTAGATGGGTATAATATTTGAACGGCCACTAGGGGCCTATGGGACATCCAAAGCGCATATGCCCATTGATCACAATGTAATGTTGCACAAATTTAAGATGTGCACAAATTGTTTATCATGACATATGTTTACTATATCCCTAATGAAAAATGAACACAGTATATTTTAACGATCTATGCACTCAGGTTGTTAATTTTGATTGTGTATTAAATTGTTAGTATAACTTGACGCGTTTTCCCATACTCAAGACATTGAGAATATAGGGTCTAACATCTAATAGATAACACGGTACATTTAGTATTATTAACTGATTGATTGATTGATTAAAAAATATATTTTTTTAAATATGTATATGCAGGCCTCACGCGAGGTCAAAATCATAGAGCGACGACACTTCGGCTGTCAAACTTTAGAGAGGGCGAAGTTTTTAACAGCAGGGATTTGTTGTTGTGTGGTGAGTGCCGACTGAATAATTAGTCAAATGAATATTTTTTTTTTTTTTTTTTTTTTTTTTTTTTTTTTTAAACAAAAATATATATAACTTTGATCAATGAAAAGAAGTCTTCTACAAAAAGCTCATCTTTGTGGTATATATCAATTTCAAAGCGGAAATTGGTAAATAGTTAGCAAAATAATTTTAAATGATTTTGAAATTTTAAATATACAATTAAGTCAAATCCATTATATCATTATCAAATGAAAAGCAATTTTGTAACTATAATTCATCTTCGTCGTACAAATCCATTTCAGACCCAATACTGGTTGATAATTAGCAAAATGTTTAAAATTTAAATTTTATAAAAAATTTAAACATGCTTCAGTCAAATATACTACACTACTGTTTTAAATCAAGTATTCTCGTGTGATAAAATGTCATTATAAAACAATGGTCTAGTTTGTGTTTGTTTAATAGGTGAACACTTCAGTGTCTTGACGGGTCCTAGTTTTGTAACCATAGGACTGTTCTGCCATTCCGCAACACAGGCTTCATTTGTTCGAAAATCAGTTTGAAAGAAAAGAGAACATTTGTGTTAATTGCTAACTATAAAATATTTTGTTAACTATTTTAAACTAGGTAAAACTTTCTAAAATAAATATATGTCATCTATTTACACGGTTATCCAAGATAACTGGGGGAAAACAAACAAATAATTAAAACACCCACCACCTCAACAAACTAGCACTATGTTTGTTTACAGATAATAGTTTTATACAATACCTAGCTTCAACATTCTTTTAAATCAATAATTTGCCAATATAAAGTGTCATCCTCTCAATAAAACCTTCAGAACTAGCATCTTGGAACATCACTAATAATGTGTAATGATCTGACAACCAGTAGCCGATGCATTTCAGGCATGATGGAGGCATGTACATATTGAGTGGGGTGGGGTGCTGACTGGGAAAACAAAGTTTCTAGGGGTGTGTGTGTCAGGACTATGCTCCCCTATAAAATGTTTAAAACTAGATGTCCTAAAATGCAATTTCCTGCACAATTCATCTCTGCCTTAAGATCTGCTACCAATAATATTTTTTATTCAGAATTACTAGGGGCTCTATTCCCCCAGGTCCCCTGCCTGTATTTTTGTACATTCATTCATGCAGTCAAAGGACATTTAAGCTAGCCCTGGATTTGATTGGCTGGCTGAGAGCTTACAATTATATTCGTCAGAAATAGGAAATATTCTAATCAGAACAACTTCGAAATGACTTATTAAATATGCTAACTGCAGGGTTTCTAGAATTTTTATAAAATCCACTAGCCATGGCATCAGCGATTTAAATTCTTTACTAGCCATGATTAAAAATTCACTAGCCCTAGTTTACTTCAAGTTAATACGATTTTACTAAATAATAGTAATAATCATATATGTCACCTAAAGAGGGAGATAGAGGTTAAAAACACAAACATTGGGGGGGGGGGGGGGGGGGGGGGGGTAGGGGCAGGATATTAATATTTACAAAATAGATGTAACTGCAACATTTGATCCAAAAATAATTGACTAGCTGTCGGGCATGGCAATAGTAGTTATTTGCTAGCCCAACATTGAATATCACTAGCCATGGGAGTGGGGCTACCATAATCTAGAGGTCCTGTAACTGCTTACTTGTTTTGCTTGGATAAGCTTCTGCTGTTATTTTTTTCAACTCGGGTGATTCAAATTCCTTTCTGATAGGATCGAGGAGCTGATTTAAGTAAACCTCCACGGCAGACTTCAAGTCTCCAGGGTGCAGTTCCTGTAATCAGCAATATTTTCTATCATTGTCTGGATATTTATGAAACTCATAAAACAAAACAGCTGGCCAGGGATCAGAGGATGTAAGTAGATTACACATATAGCAAAAGCAGATTTAGGATGGGGTTTTTTTGGACATAAATGCAATGTTGTTTGGTAGCAATGCACTGATATGAAGATTCTTCACTTTACACAAAAAAGTAGAATTAATTGACCAAAAATGAAGGGCATCTGGGCCAATTGGCCCACACTTAAATCCACATCAGTTTAGTTTTATATCAAAGAAAATGTTATCACAATTAATCCTTGCCAAATTACAAAATTAATACAAAGTGTCTGCTAGAATACTAAGCTAAAACATTAAAATATATAATTAAAACATAGAAACAATAATATTGTGTTTGCTCTGACAATTAAATGTAAGCATGTTTATCTTAAACCAGTAACTTAAAACAGAAAATTACTTTACATTATGATATTGTTTGACAATGGTCATTTAAGGTTGTACTCCACCATTCACGTTTGAATGGATTTCAATGCAGTTTCTATACATTCTGTCAAAAACACCACGTCCCGCCCCAGGATAAATAGAATTCACTACTCGTGGGTTTTTTATCATGTAAAATATCAACCTCATCTAGTTAAGTGATATTTGGCAAACCACTCAGTTCATATTTTACATATTAAATAACACTCATGATAAGAACCATGTGACTGTTATTTTTAGAAAGTACAGCCATTTGCTAAGTGACCTACCAAAACAAAATTAATTGTTGACCAAAAACCTTTGGAGTTATTTTTACGCTTCATCCTAGACAGGATAGCACATACCAAAGCCTATGATATACCAGTCATGGTGCACTGCCTGGAACAGGAAATAGCCCAATGAGCTCACCGATGGGGATGGATCCTAGACCGACCGCACATCAGACGAGCGCTTTACCACTGGGCTACGTCCTGCTCTTTAGTAATAAAATTAACAAGTAAGTTTATTTGGAGTTATCCACCTTTAAGCCAGAGCACCAACTCACTTTGCTTTAATGTAAGTGGCAGCATAGGAATAGCATAGAATAGCATAAGAACAGAACAGAACAAAACAGAACAGAACAGATGTTTAACGACACCCCAGCACAAAAAAATACACTGGCTATTGAGTGTCAAACTATGGTAAATCCAAAACATGCAGTTGTTATCAGTTAGAAATAAAAATAACATGTGACTTTATTTCACAGAATTATTTAAATTTCAAGCTACTATTATCAAAGAAAGATTTAAAAAGGCGTTTCCTATGTTATATACATATTTTTTTTACATACCTCTTTAGCAAAGGATTTTTCCAGTTCCTCGTATGAATGATAGGTTATGTCTCCTCCAAAATCCTTAGACCTCTTTACACAAAATTCTGCAAAAAGGAGTTTTCATTTATGATTATTACACAGTTTAACTATAATAAACCACGAAAATATTATAATTGAAGTATTAAAAATACTGTGCAGACTGCTTGAATGTTACTAAATGTTAGTAACAACTGTAATTCTGACAAAGAGTGGGCCGAGATGAAGCCCAGTGGTAAAGCGCTCGCTTGATGCACCGTCTGTTTGGGATTGATTAGAGCTGGGAGGTATACCATATATAGCATTCGGTATCGGTATCATATCAATACCGATTTACCGTACTGAGCAAATTTTAAAATACCGATATTTTGGAAATGAAAAATGTTATTCGTCATTTAGTAAAGCACTAACAATATATCTGACAAACGAAAAATAGTTGAAAAGAAGTGAGAGGTGAGGGCCTTCTGTATGTAAAGTAATTTTATTTAGATGAAATTAAGGGGTGAGACTTAACTCGGGTATGCATTTAAAGCCGAGTATACCAGAAATACCTCTCGATGTCGGTATCAGTATTGTATCAATACCGAATACCATACCAATACTGAGGTAAATCACACCCAAAATACTAATACAGAACCTGAAATTTCAGTAACACCCATCTCTAGAATCGATCCCCATCAGTGGGCCCATTGGGCTATTTCTCGTTCAAGCCAGTGCACTACGACTGGCATATCAAAGGCTGTGGTACATGTGTATGTGCTATGCTGTCTGTGGGATGGTCCATATGAAAGATCCCTTGCTACAACAAACATTCAATCATGTTTTTTCTGGACATAAAGCTCAGCTATCTGGACTGTATGTCGTGGATAGGGAGATAACTGTTAGTTATTAGGAGTTAGTGAGACAGACGTCAGTGTAGTGATCTCAAATCTCCCCACTCAGCAGTTAAAACTCATACTCGATGGGAGATGGACGTAATAATTTCCCACCAAGGCCGGTTAAGAATGATAACTATCACATACCTTTTGTGGAGCTCAGTGGGAAGAGAACGTGTTTACAGAAAGACAGGATCCCGTTATCCTCTATGTTTCCTGGCTCACAGAACGCCTTCTGGAGCTTTTTCTTTATCTGAGCAGGTGAATCAAGCAGATCTATCTTGGAATCCTCTACGGAAGAACTCATTTTTGTCCCTGTTAAACCTGGAACTACAATATCCAAAAACATCTTGATAATTAAAGTCATAAAAATGTTCAACAATAGCAAAAACAGTTTTTCAAAATGTTTTATCTTTTTGCTGAATATATCAGTGTGTAACAGTCATAACAAATTGTATACAAAAATTACATTGAATAATTACACCACTACACAAAAAATTGCAATTACAAACCATACAGTTTGAGATGCATATAAATCTTTTTCATTTTCTTTCATTCTTATCATAATCAGACTTCTGACATCATTTCATATTGATTTGTTCTAAATCTACCAATTCAGTAATGTCTCAATATTAATTTTGTATTGCTTTTTATTATTTAAGAAAAATGAAGAAAGTTGAGATGATTTTTACTTGCATGGTATCTGACAGTCTGACATTTTATTTCATGACCAACTGGATCATCTACAAAAATCAACTATAGCTTCTTTTAATACCTTTCAAAACTACATGTAGGTACATATATGAGCAAGCAAATGAATGAATGAACGTTTAATGACACCCAGGCAAAAAACAAAAACACCCCAAAAAAACCCGACTTGCCACTGGGTTGTTAAAAGGAGATACACAATCCTAAACGTCAGATTCAACAATCTTACCCATTGGATTCATTAGATGTATTCTTTTTGTAAATCCAAGTTGTGGCAAACACTGGAAAAACAACAGTTGGAAGTTAAACAGCATAAAGACACAAATACTACAATTTTACTATGTAAACCTTACATTAAAATAATAAAATGGCCCAAGAATCAGTTTTCATTAATCACTGGTCAGTATCTAGACCGGTTGGTTTAATCAATTTTTATTATAATTACATATGGTACACTGTTTAATGCATCAGCCTGCTAAATCAGCTTCCTGTACAAATAGGAATACACGTTTCAACGACACCTCAACAGAGCAGCACACTAAACAACTATGGCTTTCTTGTATCTAATTTATGGTTATTTCAATACTTGGATGAGCAGAAGAGAGAGAGGAAACCCACTGCCATCAAGCTTTTCCTATCTTCAAAGCAACAAGGAATCTTTTAATATGAACTTTCCACAAAGACTGGACAGCACATACCACATTATTTGACATATCAGTATGGGAGCATGATTTGGACTGGAAGAAAAACCAGGCCATAGAGCACATTGATTTATTAATCATCGGCTGTTGGATGTCAAACATTTGGTAATTTGACATAAGAGTCACAGAGAGGAAACCCGATACTTTTCCCCATTAGTAGCAAAGGACCTTTTATATGAACCATCCCACAGACAGAACAGCACATACCACGACCATTAATATACTAATTGTGGTGCACTGGCTGGAACGAGAGATAGCCCAACGGTCCACTGACGGGGATCGATCTTATACCAACCACGCATCAAGTGAGCACTTTACCACTGGGCTACATCCTGCCTAAGTAAAAAGAAATTTTGTGTTTTAGAATAATATGTATTTACCTTCTCTGCATAAGTAAATATTTTTCGTTGGTCAACTCCGCCAAACTGAGCATCGACTCCTAAGTACTGTTCATCAAGTGCCTGAACAGAGAAAACGAAAACAAAATAGCTATTACCTAACATATGGTTATTATGACATAATCGTTATTAACGATGCACTCAACTCATTTTATTTACGGTTATATGGTGTTGGATTTCCATTATGATTTCACATGATGTCACCACACTGAAAAACATGCAAGTGGGAAAAATCGCTCATGAATGACATTCTTTTCCAGTACACTGAATGCCCGCGCATGGAATCACATATATATACTACTCAAAAGAATTTAAGGGTCAAAACATTTATAACCAAATAAGTTTCAGAGTGTATTAGATTGATGATGTAAACTACACCAAAAATTTAATTTAGTGTTCCATATTTACAAAAACCCACAAATAAACGTCACTGTATACAAGAAAGTCACATGACATGCTGTCAAAGTTGAAGGTTGTCAAACATGGATTTTACACATTAGAACATTCGTTTAATAGTGTGTGAATCCACCCCTGGCGCGAATACACTCGACACATCGTTGCCTCATGCTGTTGATCAGACGTCTGAATATGCTGGCCAATCCATCCTGGCGATACCTTGTTGTCTGAGAAAGTCCGTTACCACCCTGGCGCGGTGGGGTCTGGCATTGTCATCCTGCAGAACTGCCCCGCCGCCAATCTGCTGAAGGCCTAGGAGAAACAACGGCCGGATAATCTCATTCAGATAGCGGATTCCATTCAGATTGCCATCCACCACGTAGAGGGGGGGGGGGGGGGGGGGGGGTGTGTGTGTGTCCTATGGTGGATAGAGATGCCGCCCCACACCATGACGCTGCCACCACCGAACCGGTGACGTTGTCTAACGTTAACGTCAGCGAAGCGCTCCCCAGGACATCCGTTGAACCGTCGTTGAACTGGAGACTAAACCTGGACTCATCAGTGAACATCACTCGACCCCACTGAACACGTTGCCACCGCAGATGAAGTGTGCACCAGTGACGTCTGGCCGTTCTGTGACGTGGAAGGAGTGGTGGTCGAATAGCCTGGCGACGGCAGCGTAGATTATTGGCTCTCAGACGATTGCGTATGGTTTGATCAGACACTCGAGTTCCAGTCGCAGTCCGCAGATTGTCACGTAATCGGCGTGCAGTGGTTGTGCGTTGACGTAGAGCCATATTGGTGATGTAGTGGTCCTCTCTATTTGTAGTGCTTCGGGGTCTTCCCGAACGTGGACGATTTCGAACAGAATTCGTTGCTTGGTACCGTTGCCACAGTCGGCCAACGACACTCTGACTGACACCAAGTCTCAGAGCAACATTTCTTTGCGTACTGCCATCCTGAAGCCAAGCAATAGCCCTTCCTCGATCTCGATCTGACTCGTACCGTTGTCGAATTTGGAATGTGCACCGTACACGAACGCAAGCTCCAATTATACGGAAATTCAGCATTGGGAACATGGAATACACATGCAAAGCGTGCAAATGAAGCCCTTTGTGAAAAAGCAAGTTATGGGCACTTAGCAGACCTTTCGCTTTCGCCCTAATTTACGTGCAAATGTAAGCATGTTTTCGCCATTAGAACTAGTCGACGGTGTCAATGACAATGGATTTTAATTCATTTATGGGTTGCTTAGACCCACTTTCGTCAAAATGGAACAATACTATGCGTGACATTATGGTCTAGCTAATATAATTGACATTCAGAAAATAATGTCGAAAATATCGTCTGACCCTTAAATTCTTTTGAGTAGTAATATATATATATAAAAAAGTTACTGTGTATTTACACACTGTATCGAAAAACTTTCACGCGATATCTCATTAATGGAAAGTAGGACTTAATATTAACTGACATTTTAAAAAGATTGTTTTAATGGGAGAAGATTTGGGTGAAGCCATTTATGTTTAATATTCTTATAATTTTGAACTCTGAAAGAAATTTTGTTTCACCTGCAGTCCTGGGTAGAGCAGCCCACTAAGGAGAGGATGTTCCACCTGTTTGACGACTTCAGCTCCGGCCTTTCTGGCATCGTGCTCTGTGACCACCGAAGAAAGTCGGTACATATCTAGTGTGTATTCACTACAAATTGAAGAAAATGGGTTGTTTGGACCAGTTCATCTATATAGGGGTAAAGGCACTAAGAAACAGAGGTCAGATTATGTATGAGATTTAAAAAAAAAAAATTCAAATGTAATTTTTTGTTCCTGCAACAATGCTTTAAAAACTTAGATACAAACCCATCGACTTCAACTACTGTAAAATATGTATGATATAGTTAAAAATATATGTAGTTTTTCACTAATGCCAAAATAAACCACATAACATGCATTAATAGTCCAATAATGAGTCAACTAGCACTTTTAACACATGACTGTATATAAATTAGTTAATTTTACCTCCTGCATACAAAGTTGATATATTTTTTTGAATGTTTAATGCTAAAACCAAATTGACTTGAGTAACACTCTTTGGTTAAATTCTACTAGAATCCAAATGAATTCCCAAACTTGATGTAGTAAGATTCCAGAGAATTTTTTTTTTTTTTTTCATGAATTGTTTTTATATAATGCACAAAGTAACTAATTAATTCAGAATTTGATAAAATTATTTGAAAACAGATATTATACTTTATACTTGTTTACTGACCACTGGATGTCGAACTAGAAGGATAAGTTTTAGTTAATTTTTTAACATTAACGACCTTGCAATTTAACTGGATTCCCATGATTTCCATTTACAGAAATATTACAAGAATTGAATTCCCAGATTCTTGTCAAAGTGTTCCTTTGTAAGAACTTTTAAAACAGCTGTGATTACCGGCTAAGCTGGAAGTCTGTTCCCCTCACAAACTTGAGCTTGATGACATGTTCGTAGTAAGATGTCCGCAACTTCAGCAGCTCCCATGGGGCTTTCATGTTATCAAGGTAGGCATGGAGATCAGCAAACAGAATAGTTACCTGAATATATATATATATAAATTAACAAAATATTGAATCAGCAAGATTTCAATAAATTTCCTCTAAAAAAAATTTCTCCAAATGGCAGACAAAGATATGTACGAAAGGTAGAAGATATTATGTATTTAAATAAATGTAAAAGACACACATTTGCCTACTGTCATATTTGTTAAATGTCACAATATATAAAAAATAATCTTGACTTTGCTGAAGAGCTACAAATATTTACAATATGAAATAGTGATGAGTATTACCAAAATGTTTACATTGTGATACACTAAGATACAGGAGCTTGTATTGTGACACATGTATGTATTACAATATATTAGGAAGACCAATTCTGGATTCAGCTAGGACAATAGTATGATGTCAGAAGTATGGTTTAAACCAAAATAGTACATTATTAACGGTAATAGTCATTTTCTTTTTCTCTCACTGCCCTCGTATAGTTCTGTATTAATTAATTATATTGAATAGTATTACTGCATCTCACTACAATGACATTTGGTAAAATTTACTAAACCTAATAAATACAGATTTCAATGTTTGTCCTAAATATTGCTTTTATTTCATTCACTGTTGGAAATTTATGGACAAATATTTTCTATTTGCAAGTTTCATATCTTTCTATATTCTTGTTCATCAACATTATTTCTATATCAAAAATCGTTTATAAAAAATAAGAATTAAATACCCAAAACACTGAATAACATCCAATTTTGATGGAGTGTTCTTGACCCGTTCCTTTGAGTTCCAAATGGTGCAAAGGAATATAACTATCTAATTTTGTTAGAATCATTTGCGCTTGACCTAGTTGCGAAATGTCTACTAATTCATCATAACCTTCAATTTTGTGGGATAAAGGATAAAGGGCGAGTAGTAATAATAGTGTTTATGCTTAGCTTAACAAATAGTGAACACCCTCAAAATATACTTGCAATTTGGGGTAAATTTAGGTAATATGTAATAACAACACTGTATATCATTCTAACCTCACATCCTGCATTGAGAAAATCTGCAAGCTTGGACATAGGAACAAAATAACCTATGTGAGGTTTTCCCGTCGTAGCTGTTCCCCAGTAGATTTTCACATCTCTCTCCTTCAAAATAGGCAGAAGTCTATCCTCTCCTAAAACCTCCTACAAATAAAACAAATCAGATTAACTCAGATAACACAATAACTTAAAGAGTTCTTTAAAAAACAAAAATATGAAAAAGAAATTGAAATTATTATAGGTTTTTTTTTTATTTAATTGTACCATATAAATATGTGCTCTTTTTGTGTAAAAATAGCCATTTCAAATGCAAGATAATTTTGTTTAAATATTGTTTTCCAGCTTTTTTTTCGGGTATGGCAATAGTAGTTATTTACTAGCTCAACACTGAATATCACTAGCGATGGCAGTAAGGCTACCATAATCTAGAAGACCTGGTATATTTTGATCATGTACTGTTACAAATCAAGTTATCACTTGACAATGGCGATTTATCCATTTTTATCACAGTTATGGCCCTTGAATTTCGGAGTCTTGAAAATTGGTTGTTCCTGGTAGAGGACATGTATTGCTGTACCTCCAAAACTTGAGCCAGTAACTTTAAAAAGTCAGTACACCAACCTGCAAATTTCTCTTCATAAGCTCCAACTTTTTTTCTGGTGTTAATTTCGCTGCCATGATTGCACTAACTGTAAAAAAACTAAAACATTCTATATAGAATTTTAATACAGAGTTACCCTTTATGTGTTCCCACAGAGATTAAAACGAGAATAAATTGAATAAATGAATAGGTATTGTCCGTTGCCCTCGTAAATATGGCACACACATTTCTTAATACGGTACCTTTTTTCTATGATTTTAAAAGACCGAAATAGTTTTTAAATTAAGTTTTCTTTCAAATTACAGTCTATTCTCAGCTGTAATGGTATCTGGTTATTAAGTCCCATGATTGTCACTGTCTGCTGGTAAAACTATCTTTACAGATACTTGCCAAAAATATCTGGTCCTAATATGTTTTAACATAAATATCTTTCTGGATATCTGTTTATATATTTATTAAAGGGACACGCCCTAGTTGTTAACCATTTTGTTTTTCGCTATTAAACCCATTTCCTCACAAATCAAATTGCACTTTACTTACATTTTATTATTTAGAATATACATTTCCAATTACCTGAAATGATTTTTTGGGGTAATCCTGGTAATCCTGGTGTTTGTAATACCACAAAATGCATTTTTCGTATTTCTTAAAAACGCACGCGCGTCTGAGAATAAACGTTGAGCAGACAAGGTCTAATCTATTTTTAGAGGGGATCTTCCCATTTCAACGTGAGGTTTTTCTTCACAGTTCGTGAAAATTTTCATTAACAATAAAGTTCAGACAAGTAAGTATCTCAATACAAAACGTTACAAACCCTTAAAACCAATAAGTCTTATGATATCTGGAGAGGACAGAACACTTGGAACATGCCCAGGAGAGGTGAAAGGAATGCACCCCAAGTCTGTGTGCACTCTGGGAAATTTGTCGTGACATAGGCATTTCTGTGCTTCGAGAGACATCTACCGGTGACATCAGAATACTGACTTTCAAAATTATTTCAAGTTATTGGGTCACGGGGATTCCTATGGTATTTATCGATATAAAACCTACTTTTTCACTCCATTTTATAAAAATGTGATCTAAGTGTGTTACAGTTTTGTAGATTAACCAAAATTAGAATTAATTTTCGCGGGCTGAAACTAGGGCGTGCGACTTTAAAACTCAGAATGCAGCTTATATTTTTAACCAAAATTTTTACCATTATAACTATTCATTTGTTCAACTTATAACACGATTGCAAAACATCATAATTGTTATATTTGTTTTCCTAAAATGTTGTCTGTTAACATTGGTAATTTTATAATTTGCCTTAAATATTTAAAATCTTTTTTTTTAAATAAATTATTATAAACTGTGCATGTTTTGTTGAACATCATACATGTTTTGATAAAACATTGAAACATTTGGTGTTAGAAAGTTTTGCTGTAAGCTATAGCACTAAACGTTACCAGTCATATCGTCCCCAGTTCCTACCAAAAGGTCCCCGGTCACACCGACCACACAACACATACACAATAATTATTTGAGAAGTGGAATCAAATTCAATGTCATTTCAATCCTATTTAATCCCTGAATGCCATTAGGCCTATACATTAATATTTTTCTTCCAACATTGTTTTTCCCATGCCCAACAACGACAACGCTTTCGCCATTATGCCATTTCTAATGAAAATGGTTGCATATAAATTGCGGAATGCCCTGACATCTCGTAAACTCAGCTGTGCCGTCTACCTTTAGTCGATTGATGTATTTGATAAAATAATAAAATGATTATTATTTTTTATTTTACAGAGAACGTCAAGAACCAATCGATCAAATGGGATAAGCGAACATATTTTACCAAAACATCCTAGAAAGCACATTAGGGCATTATTTAAAACGTTATGGTCCTTCGTACGCGGGTACGTTATGACGTGGGGGCGTTGCGGTCCTTCGTATGCCGGAACGATTTGACACGGGGACGATATGACGCGGGGACGTTACAGCTGGTCACCCACTAGAGATATCACTCACTGAAACAGGTTACATAGTTAACAATATTTACTGTTGATGCATGTTAGTTTTTTACGCACGTGTCGTAAACTTAGCTACT
The DNA here is from genome assembly GCF_016097555.1 of Gigantopelta aegis. NCBI lineage: Eukaryota > Metazoa > Mollusca > Gastropoda > Neomphalida > Peltospiridae > Gigantopelta > Gigantopelta aegis. The sequence continues at coordinate 52,627,297 of NC_054702.1, forward strand.
TAGCAACCAGTTTAGTGCTCATGTGAAGCGTAGAAATACTAATAAAAAGGTAGGTATTTGAATAACAACTGTCTGTTTATAAATATTGATATGCTTTAGAACTGAATGCTTATGCTCACCGAAACTGATTCACCTGTGATACATATATGAGACTATAGGTGTGAGGAAACAGTAACCTGGCTTAAATGTTGGACTATTTTTTAAACTACAATATTAAAATAGTACGCCTTTAACATAACAAGAAGTGTAGAAATCTAGTTCTTCTGCTACATTAAATATATGATTTTGTTCCATCCGCATTTTACCAACACCCCCTTATGGCATAAAGTTTGTTTTATTTCGGTAAAAAAATAATTAAAATTATTAATTAGGTACTTAAATTATGAATTTACGCACTGCACTGTTTAATGGATTACAGTCAGTAGTTGTTAAAACGTACTACATAAAACAAGCGGTTTTTTTTAAAAGTAGGACTACAGTGCTGTCAGGTGTATCGACGCACCTAAGTATTCAAGGACCATTTTCTATGTGAACACTGTGAAATACTTAATAAAATGTGTCTCTCACCAATGAAGCAGTGCATGAATATTTTTTTATTTTTTTTTTTATTTTTTTTAAACAAAAATATATATAACTTTGATCAATGAAAAGAAGTCTTCTACAAAAAGCTCATCTTTGTGGTATATATCAATTTCAAAGCGGAAATTGGTAAATAGTTAGCAAAATAATTTTAAATGATTTTGAAATTTTAAATATACAATTAAGTCAAATCCATTATATCATTATCAAATGAAAAGCAATTTTGTAACTATAATTCATCTTCGTCGTACAAATCCATTTCAGACCCAATACTGGTTGATAATTAGCAAAATGTTTAAAATTTAAATTTTATAAAAAATTTAAACATGCTTCAGTCAAATATACTCGATGGGAGATGGACGTAATAATTTCCCACCAAGCCGGTTAAGAATGATAACTATCACATACCTTTTGTGGAGCTCAGTGGGAAGAGAACGTATTTACAGAAAGACAGGATCCCGTTATCCTCTATGTTTCCTGGCTCACAGAACGCCTTCTGGAGCTTTTTCTTTATCTGAGCAGGTGAATCAAGCAGATCTATCTTGGAATCCTCTACGGAAGAACTCATTTTTGTCCCTGTTAAACCTGGAACTACAATATCCAAAAACATCTTGATAATTAAAGTCATAAAAATTTTCAACAATAGCAAAAACAGTTTTTCAAAATGTTTTATCTTTTTGCTGAATATATCAGTGTGTAACAGTCATAACAAATTGTATACAATAATTACATTGAATAATTACACCACCACACAAAAAATTGCAATTACAAACCATACAGTTTGAGATGCATATAAATCTTTTTCATTTTCTTTCATTCTTATCATAATCAGACTTCTGACATCATTTCATATTGATTTGCTCTAAATCTACCGATTTAGTAATGTCTCAATATTGTATTACTTTTTATTATTTAAGAAAAATTATGAAAGTTGAGCTAATTTTTACTTGCATGGTATCTGACAGTCTGACATTTAATTTCATGACCAACTGGATTATCCACAAAAATCAACTATAGCTTCTTTTAATACCTTTCAAAACTACATGTACGTACATATATAAGCAAGCAAATGAATGAATGAATGTTTAATGACACCCTGGCAACCCCTCCCCCCCCCAAAAAAAAAAAAAAAAACACCCACCCCGACTTACCACTGGGTTGTTAAAAGGAGGTACACAATCCTAAAAGTCAGATTCACCAATCTTACCCATTGGATTCATTAGATGTATTCTTTTTGTAAATCCAAGTTGTGGCAAACACTGGAAAAACAACAATTGGACGTTAAACAGCATAAAGAAACAAACACTACAATTTTATTATGTAAACCTTACATTAAAATAATAAAATGGCCCAAGAATCAGTTTTCATTAATCACTGGTCAGTATCTAGACCAGTTGGTTTAATCAATTTTATTATAATTACATATGGTACACTGTTTAATGCATCAGCCTACTAAATCACCTTGCTGTACAAACAGGAATACACGTTTCAACGACACCTCAACAGAGCAGCACACTAAACAACTATGACTTTTTGGTATCTAATTTATGGTTATTTCAATACTTGGATAAGCAGAAGAGAGAGAGGAAACCCACTGCCATCAAGCTTTTCCTATCTTCAAAGCAACAAGGAATCTTTTAATATGAACTTTCCACAAAGACTGGACAGCACATACCACATTATTTGACATATCAGTATGGGAGCATGACTTGGACTGGAAGAAAAACCAGGCCATAGAGCACATTGATTTATTAATCATCGGCTATTGGATGTCACATATTTGGTAATTTGACATAAGAGTCACAGAGAGGAAACCCGATACTTTTTCCCATTAGTAGCAAAGGATCTTTTATATGAACCATCCCACAGACAGAAAACCACATACCACGGCTTTTAATATACTAATTGTGGTGCACTGGCTGGAACGAGAAATAGCCCAACGGGTCCACTGACGGGGATCGATCTTATACCAACCACGCACCAAGTGAGCACTTTACCACTGAGCTACATCCTGCCTAAGTAAAAAGAAATTTTGTGTTTTAGAATAATATGTATTTACCTTCTCTGCATAAGTAAATATTTTTCGTTGGTCAACTCCGCCAAACTGAGCATCAACTTCTAAGTGCTGTTCATCGAGTGCCTGAACAGAGAAAACAAACAGTCACATCAAGAGAAAAGGAAAAAATTGAAGCTTTTACCTATCATATGGTTATTATGACATAATGGTTATTAATGACGCACTCAACACATTTTATTTACGGTTATATGGCGTTGGATTTCCATTATGATTTCACAAGATGTCAACACACTGAAAAACATTGAAGTGGGAAAAATCACTCATCAAATGGCATTTTTTCCATCACACTGAATACCTGTGCAAGGAATCACATATAAAAAAAAAAGTTACTGTGTATATGCACACTGTATCGAAAAACTTTCATGCAATATCTCATTAATGGAAAGTAGGACTTAATATTAACTGACATTTGAAAAAGATTGTTTTAATGGAAGAAGATTTGGGTGAAGCCATTTATGTTTAATATTCTTATAATTTTTAACTCTGAAAGAAATTTTATTTCACCTGCAGCCCTGGGTAGAGCAGCCCACTAAGGAGAGGATGTTCCACCTGTTTGACGACTTCAGCTCCGGCCTTTCTGGCATCGTGCTCTGTGACCACCGAAGAAAGTCGGTACATATCTAGTGTGTATTCACTACAAATTGAAGAAAATGGGTTGTTTGGACCAGTTCATCTATATAGGGGTAAAGGCACTAAGAAACAGAGGTCAGATTATGTATGATATTTAAAAAAAAAAATTCAAATGTAATTTTTTGTTCCTGCAACAATGCTTTAAAACCTTAGATACAAACCCATCGACTTCAACTAGTGTAAAATATGTATGATATAGTTAAAAATATATGTAGTTTTTCACTAATGCCAAAATAAACCACATAACATGCATTAATAGTCCAATAATGAGTCAACTAGCACTTTTAACACATGACTGTATATAAATTAGTTAATTTTACCTCCTGCATACAAAGTTGATATATTTTTTTGAATGTTTAATGCTAAAACCAAATTGACTTGAGTAACACTCTTTGGTTAAATTCTACTAGAATCCAAATGAATTCCCAAACTTGATGTAGTAAGATTCCAGAGAATTTTTTTTTTTTTTTCATGAATTGTTTTTATATAATGCACAAAGTAACTAATTAATTCAGAATTTGATAATAATAAAATTATTTGAAAACAGATATTATACTTTATACTTGTTTACTGACCACTGGATGTCGAACTAGAAGGATAAGTTTTAGTTAATTTTTTAACATTAATGACCTTGCAATTTAACTGGATTCCCATGATTTCCATTTACAGAAATATTACCAGAATTTAATTCCCAGATTCTTGTCAAAGTGTTCCTTTGTAAGAACTTTTAAAACAGCTGTGATTACCGGCTAAGCTGGAAGTCTGTTCCCCTCACAAACTTGAGCTTGTCAAGTGGCACCCCGATAGATTTGAGCATCGCCTTGATGACATGTTCGTAGTAAGATGTCCGCAACTTCAGCAGCTCCCATGGGGCTTTCATGTTATCAAGGTAGGCATGGAGATCAGCAAACAGAATAGTTACCTGAATATATATATATATAAATTAACAAAATATTGAATCAGCAAGATTTCAATAAATCTCCTCTAAAAAAAAATTCTTCAAATGGCAGACAAAGATAAGTACGAAAGGTGGAAGATATTATGTATTTAAATAAATGTAAAAGACACACATTTGCCTACTGTCATATTTGTTAAATGTCACAATATATAAAAAATATCTTGACTTTGCTGAAGAGCTACAAATATTTACAATATGAAATAGTGATGAGTATTACCAAAATGTTTACATTGCGATACACTAAGATACAGGAGCTTGTATTGTGACACATGTATTACAATATATTACGAAGACCAATTCTGGATTCAGCTAGGACAATAGTATGATGTCAGAAGTATGGTTTAAACCAAAATAGTACATTATTAACGGTAATAGTCATTTTATTTTTTCTCTCACTGCCCTCGTATAGTTCTGTATTAATTAATTATATTGAATATTATTACTGCATCTCACTACAATGACATTTGGTAAAATTTACTAAACCTAATAAATATAGATTTCAATGTTTGTCCTAAATATTGCTTTTATTTCATTCACTGTAGGAAATTTATGAACAAATATTTTCTATTTGCAAGTTTCATATCTTTCTATATTCTTATTCATGAACATTATTTCTATATCAAAAATCGTTTATAAAAAATAAGAATTAAATACCCAAAACACTGAATAACATCCAATTTTGATGGAGTGTTCTTGACCCGTTCCTTTGAGTTCCAAATGGTGCAAAGGAATATAACTATCTAATTTTGTTAGAATCATTTGCGCTTGACCTAGTTGCGAAATGTCTACAAATTCATCATAACCTTCAATTTTGTGGGATAAAGGATAAAGGGTGAGTAGTAATAATAGTGTTTATGCTTAGCTTAACAAATAGTGAACACCCTCAAAATATACTTGCAATTGGGGGTAAATTTAGGTAATATGTAATAACAACACTGTATATCATTCTAACCTCACATCCTGCATTGAGAAAATCTGCAAGCTTGGACATAGGAACAAAATAACCTATGTGAGGTTTTCCCGTCGTAGCTGTTCCCCAGTAGATTTTCACATCTCTCTCCTTCAAAATAGGCAGAAGTCTATCCTCTCCTAAAACCTCCTACAAATAAAACAAATCAGATTAATTCAGATAACACAATAACTTAAAGAGTTCTTTAAAAAACAAAAATATGAAAAAGAAATTGAAATTATTATACGTTTTTTTAAATTTAATTGTACCATATAAATATGTACTCTTTTTGTGTAAAAATAGCCATTTCAAATGCAAGATAATATTTCTAAAATATTGTTTTCCAGCTTTTTTTTCGGGTATGGCAATAGTAGTTATTTACTAGCTCAACACTGAATATCACTAGCGATGGCAGTGAGGCTACCATAATCTAGAAGGCCTGGTATATTTTGATCATGTACTGTTACAAATCAAGTTATCACTTGACAATGGCGATTTACCCATTTTTATCACAGTTATGGCCCTTGAATTTCGGAGTCTTGAAAATTAGTTGTTCCTGGTAGAGGACATGTATTGCTGTACCTCCAAAACTTGAGCCAGTAACTTTAAAAAGTCAGTACACCAACCTGCAAATTTCTCTTCATAAGCTCCAACTTTTTTTCTGGTGTTAATTTCGCTGCCATAATTGCACTAACTGTAAGAAAAACAAACATTCTATATAGAATTTTAATACAGAGTTACCCTTTATGTGTTCCCACAGAGATTAAAACGAGAATAAATTGAATAAATGAATAGGTATTGTCCGTTGCCCTGTTTCAGTGAGGTCCTGTTTCGGTGGGTGTGTCGTCTGTGCACAACAGTGCGTACATTTAAATACTTTTTTACAAATTTTACTTCTGCATGGGGAAAATAAACAAATTGTCATATTCACAGAAATGTTGATAAAAATAAAGTTAAAACAAGCAAAGAAAGCAAGATTGAACTTTACCCACTCATAAACATGGCACACACATTTCTTAATACGGTACCTTTTTTCTATGATTTTAAAAGACTGTAATTTGAAAGAAAACTTAATTTAAAAACTATTTCGGTCTATTCTCAGCTGTAATGGTATCTGGTTATTAAGTCCCATGATTGTCACTGTCTGCTGGTAAAACTATCTTTACAGATACTTGCCAAAAATATCTGGTCCTAATATGTTTTAACATAAATATCTTTCTGGATATCTGTTTATATATTTATTAAAGGGACACGCCCTAGTTGTTAACCATTACGCCGTTGTTTTTCGCTATTAAACCCATTTCCTCACAAATCAAATTGCACTTTACTTACATTTTATTATTTAGAATATACATTTCCAATTACCTGAAATGATTTTTTTTGGTAATCCTGGTAATCCTGGTGTTTGTAATACCACAAAATGCATTTTTCGTATTTCTTAAAAACGCACGCGCGTCTGA